>NC_056726.1:1038917560-1038926189 GCF_019279795.1 Protopterus annectens | reverse complement strand
CTGGAGCCATGTCAGACTCAAACCAGTTACAAGTGGAGTGTCCCACAGGGCTCAGTCCTGGGACCTCTCTTATTCGGTATATGTTTCTCGGAGGTGCAGGCCAACACGGAAGGACTGTGGCTGACCAAGATTCGCAGATGACTGCAAACTGGGTGCCATAATCGACTCTCCAGCCGACACAAGCATCCTCCAAAAGGGCCTCATAGAAACAGACAACTGGTGCCAGAGCCATGGCCTCAAGCTAAATGCCAAAAGTGTATAGTCATCCCCTTTGGCAAAACAAAGTGCCCACAAATTACCACATAGGTGGAAATCCATTAAGTACAGAAGAAGTAATTAGGACCTGGGGACCCAAGTTGATAGCAATCTCCTCATTTGACAACCACGTGGCCAAAGTGGTTAGAAAAACATTTTATATAGCCCACCTAATCATGAAGGGATTCACATCTAGATCAGGGAGGTCATCATGCCTCTTTACTCATCCCTCATCAGGCCCATAATTGAGTACAATGCCCTTTGGGATGTACCTTACCAGACATCTGCAGCAACTGGAAAGACCCCAAAAGTACCTCACCAAGAGGATCAAGAGGCTCAAACAGATGCCATATGCTGCCCGGTTAAAGAAACTCCAGCTCTACTCAGTGGCATACCGCCTGTTCAGAGGGAGATCTGTGCCTGGCCGATAAAGCTATGTCCAACCCGAATTAATGGACATGCTGCCTCAGAAAATCCAAGTCCCATCGAGCTCTGGCTACGAGAGACTTGAACCTCAGCACTGAAATAAATAGAGGACATGCTGGAGGGACAGATTCATAACCCAGAGGCTCCCTTCACTCTGGAATAAAATCCCAGTCCAGGTTAGGCAGAGTCCCTCATTGACTCTCTTCAAGAGGAATCTTGATGAGTGGATGGGAGATCGTAGGTTTACCCCGGGTATCACTTCTGTGTCACTGTTAGATAGAGGCATAGTATACTAACCTCGAAAAAGGGCATAGCAAAATAAATTTAAAATGGGTGGCAAAAGCCAAACACATTCTGGCTAGGCTTATAAATGCCCTAGGGCAGATAGCCTAGTATGAACCTATGAACCTATGATATGCCATAATATTATTAAAGAATACACTCTAGATTCAGGACTTACCTTGCAAATACAGCACTTGACACACCTTTAGTTCAGGGCTGACTTTGTCTGATGCAAGCGGTACACAGTCAGTAGTTGGGGAGGAAAAGGTTGTGCGAGTTGCCTGGCATCAATTTTACTATATGTATGTGAGTAGGAAAAGTATTATGTTCCTAAATGGTCAGTGAATGTGCTATGCATCATCTCTTAGCCAAGGCAAGGACATACTGAGCACTCCTACTTCTGCCTACAGGGCAGCAGCTGGGGGTTTCTCCTCCGAGTCCTCCTCTGACTGTGGCTGTGGTGACCTAGGCCTTGGTGGGGAGATGTATCTCCCTTCTCCTTACTGATCCTGCTGCAGCTGTATCTGCAGGATCAGATTGTGGAGCATAGCACATATTGTGAATATTTGTGTACATATGCATAGATTATACTACAGGGATCCACCGAATATATCTAGGCACTGCAACCGTGACTTCAGAAGCCCAAACACATGCTCTATGATGTTCCTAGTTTATGCATGTGTGTCATTATAGCATTCTTCTGTGGGTGCGTGTGCATTTCTGATGAATGTCATCAGCCACAGTTCCAGGGCATAGCCAGCATCCCCAGTAAATGGCCCTGTGAAATGTTCCCCCTAGCAAACATCTGGTACAGTTGTGATGTGTGCCAGATATGGGAGTCATGTTAACTGCTAGAGTTACCAGCAAGCACATTCAAGATAATTCCATGAGCATTACACACAACTTGGCAGCTGATGGAGTGGTTTCCTTTGCGGTTAATGTAGATTCTATACTGCTCTCCAGGTAGCACCTTAATGTGTACATGATGGCAATCTATGGCATCCAGTACTTGAGGTAGTGAGCTACATGGTAAAACTGTTGCATATTGCTGGCCCTCTCTTCATAACTATGGGGAAAATATGTGCTCACTGGTATATATGAGTATAGCATCCAGAAATTGATGGAGGATCCTGGATGCTTATGCCTGTGACACACTCCCATCATGTTCCCAGATGGTCTTTGAAAGGTACCAGTAGTTAATATTCTAAGGCCTACACATACCTTAATTTCCACTGAGATGGGATCCCCTTGGTTGGCTCTGGCTCAGAGCTGAGGATGACAGAGCTCACAGAGTTCTTGTAATGTGTCCCTCTCTGCCCTGTAGCATTCTACAATCTCCAGCTCATGTAGCACCTGGAAAGTTACCCTGGACCTGAAGACTCTTCTCTTGCTCAGTCTAGGCCTATTGCCAGCAGCACCAGCAACATCACCTTCAACTTCTAGCATAAGCAGATGTAGAATAGTTGCAGCAGCCCTAGCATTGTGTCAATTAAAATTTCCTTGTCTCTATTCTAGTGGTATTGAAGGATAAAGGAAAATCGGGATGGAGGCTACATGGATACTTTATACATTGTGTTAGATTGATTGATTAAAAGTGAGAGGTTTGGCGTAATGGTTGAAGTGCTTGCATAATAGGCACAAAGTATAGGGTTTGATTCTCACCTTAGGTTATTGGTTAGGCTTAAATGGCTCTCCAGGGCAATTAGCCTAGTATTCAGCTGTGAACCTATGAACATGCAATTCACCTGTCTATGCTATAACTTGCATCTATTAAGCACACACATTACTTGCTCATTAGTGCGCTATGCACAACTCTGAGCACCTTTACATACATAAGATAAGCATAGGAAAAACTGATATTTCCTCCATTCTCAGGATATAGTGCAAACATGGACCATAAAAGTGAAAGATAGGTTGCACACCCTAGAGTTGAAACCTGGGCCATCTATATTCCAGCCATAACACATTCATGTGCAGCCACAGGAATAGCTACATAACAACACAGAGAAACCATCCTTTCATTCCTGTGTTTCTCATGGCTACACTAAGCTCAGCATCATGCAAACAAGGATGAAAATTACAAAATAAATTTTAAATCAGTGCGAGCAGATCTGATACATTTTAACAAACAATAAAGAGGATGACCTAGAATTTGGGAATTGTGTGCTGCTTACATGCACTTTCCCCCTTCACAGCCCTACATGTTCAGCTCTGCAAGTGTAACCTGAAACACCCCCCTGATGTCAGCATTCACTGTTGCCATGTATTCAACATGAACACTGTGGAAGTGCCTACTTGAAGTGAACATTCCTATATGGTTACACTTTTTTCATATTCAACAATTCTAATGAGTTTTGACCTCATTTTCATCTTCACCATGCTGAGACCACCAAATCTACACGGTCAGTAATTGTGTAGGCAGGGAACCTGCATGGAAGCCCAATGTTACAACATTCCCTCCGCTACATCCTGCATATGCTTACTTTACAGCATAATACTCTGTTTCATGGAGGTTTGCACATTTTAGCAGCCTGTATTACTTACAAGTTTGTATTTTTCACTGGGGGTGGGGGAGAGAAGCTGCATTTATATCATGGCACTTAAAAAGGAATTGTTATGATTATTACACTAATTTTCTAGCATTTACCCTGTGTAATTAGGTCAAAATAGGTGTGGTGTTAGATGTTAAGGGCAACTCTGTGAGAGCTTTTATTTGTTCTTGTTTTCGCATAGACTCCTTTCTGTGGATGTATTCGGAAAATTTTGGAATACACGTCCAACACGGACACAGAGTCTACACGGTTACTTTAGGGGTTATTGAATAGCTCCACCATGTTGATTTGCTTCATTAGCATGAAATTCAGCCACTTATGCTGCAATTTGCATGCTATGAAGTTTCCGTATTTGCTTGTGAGTGAGCTACGCTATGCGGACTTTACTTAATCTAAACATTTTCATGCTCATGTATGCATCGTACTGCGACACACAGACAGTAAAAATTATTATGTAAGCTTTATTGAATCCACCTGATTCTTTTTTTATAAAAGAAAAAAAGAAAAACAAAATTAATTTGCTTAAGTATCAGGTGTGTCATGAGTACACTTTATGGGAAAGGAAAAATCTTGGAGTAATAGCTATAAAAAATGATAACATGCAAACTCCCTTTGCAGAGTCCCTTAGGTTTTTCTAAGAACAAACCTTTTGTGACCAGCAGTATCCTGAAGTCAGGGGTGTTACTGAGGGATCAAGAGAATATTTATCTTCAGTTAGGCGTAATTCTGCAGTTATGCTCTGCAGTGTTTACTATTCTTTTGGGACATCTTCTGTAACATTTTTGTAAGCAAGTCTGCATCTGAAGTAAGACAAAAGGTATAAAAAAGCCAGTTAGCGTAATAAAGTGTATGGAGCAGAAGAGAACAGAAATAATACCAACAGCAACATACATCATTCAATGTATCGTTTATAATGATATTTTAATTCTACTTTTTGTATCAGTAATCTGATAATTGCATTTATTGTCTTATATAATGATTAACTATTTCATTCAGTCTGAATATTTAGTTTTTTTTGAAGACAGAAGCTTTATTTTGAATTAACTGTGTCTTGTTTGCTAAGACATAATTCTGTGGGTGTGAAACATTATGTTTCCATTTTCCACAGGAATTTATATCTTTCCTAGAGATTTTTGGGAGTTTTGTTAATGATGATAACAGCTTGGATAATCTGCATCTTCATGCTTTACGTGGATTTTTCATACAGAAGTGACCATTCACAAGTTATCCCAGGTGTGTATGGATCTTATGTCCTCAGTCACAAGAAGGATGGAAATATAATCATTGGGGCAACCTTTCCCATTCATCGAGGACATTCATACTTAAGAACACATTGCCAAAAGTAAGAACCACTTAAATATTGCAAACTACTGCAAATTATTTATAATATGCCATCTTCCCTTTACTACAACCCTTGAAAGATGAAGTTTTATTAGTAAATACTCAGGAAAATGTTAAACACAGTGTAACTGCTCTTTTATTTGCTACTGTAGAATTGTGTTCAAAATTCTCAGCCACATTCTTTTTGGCTAATATCCCTCATCTTTCTAAAATTATCAGTATGGAAAATTGTTGCAAGTATGCATATAAAATAAATATTTATGTTGACTACTGTCATCTTCATTACACTTTACAGGAAGATTGCTTTCATGTGCTGCACAATATCATATACTAGTGCATGTTGTCATTTTTTCACAATCTCCAGATGTTCTGATATGCTAAAGTAAAGTAGTCTAAAATGTGCTGAATGTATGAATCTTATGTCCTCAGTAAACCCGGGTAGTACATACATTATAGGTTAACTTATATACTGTGTTTATGACACACTACCTTTTCATATGACAAATGACAAAGTAACCTGTTCTATCATAAATGGCATGCTAACCTATTCACAGGGAATATGACATACTAACGTATCCATTACTTACGTGACACCTTAATATCTTATTTATGAACAACACATACTAGCCTGTTCACTGGGTACATGATAATCTAAATCAGGGTCTCAAATGACCACAATGGCTATATGAGGTCTAGCACACTCAGCCATGGGCAGCAGTCACTGAAGTAAAAAGAAAAATAGTCAGAACTGTTATGAATATAGTGTGGTAGCTTCCCTCACACACAGGGAAGCTACTTGAGGTTTCATGGCTTCATGAGGGCCACAAGTTTGAGTTTCCTGCTCTAAACTGTTATATATCTGGCATGTAAACTGCTGATTGCTCACACGACTTGTAATCCTTTCATTATGTATATGGCACACTGATCTATTCATCAGATATATGTCATGTCCATCTATTCATGAGGCACATGACAAACTAACCTGCAGTCTGGGTACATGACAAGCTAATTTGTTCACATAACAAACTAACCTACAGACTGTGTACATGACACGCTAACTTGCTAGCATGACAAACTAACCTGCTGACTGGGTACAAGACAAGCTAACTTGTTCACAAAGCAAACTAACCTACCGACTATTTACATGACAAGCTAGCTTGCTCACATGACAAACTAACATACTGACTGTGTACATGACAAGCTAACTTGCTCATATGACAAACTAACCTACTGACTGTGTACATGACAAGCTAACTTGCTCACATGACATCCTGACTGGGTACAAGACAAGCTAACCTGCTCTTCCACTTGACACTATCATGCTGAAAAGTACATGGCATGCGGACTTGTTCTTCAGCTACATTATATTATAACCATTTTCCTGGGTTCATGACAGACTATTGAGTACATAACATCCTAATCTGTGTGTTGGTACATACTATGCTAAAATGTACATCAGTGCGTAAATATAACAGTTATTCATACTCTCTGATGGGATAATCTGGAAATAGATCATGTAGCAATTTTGAGTTTCAGCACAATGGCCTTAGGGATGAAAGCAGTATATAAATGCATTTGTTTTACATGCATAAGCTGTCAGTAAGATGTTAGCTGTAAAATAATTATCTGCAGTGACTTCTCAGACAGAGCAAAGTTCTGATGTTTGTCAGAAGAATGCTCTTACACAAGTCAGGCTGTGGAGAAGATCAAGGAGTCACCACAACATATAAACACAACAGCCAAAAAGTCTTTTACTTCATTGTGTCCAATAGTTATTTTATACAAAGTGAAAAAAGTAGACATCTGGCACAACTGTTTAAAAATATGATATTGGCACTTCAAACATGCTGAGAAATATTACTGCAACTTTAAAAAACTGTAATAACAGCAATATCAAAACTGCACTTCTTTTGCTGTTTTCGCTATAAAAGTTCACACACAAATGAAGCAAACTATCTCTCTCTGTTTTTAATCAAAAATTGTTCTTGAATTCAAGAATTATAGGGCAAGATAACAGCTGCAGCTTTTGGGACGTATGATCTATGTTAAAGAATTAGATAGCCTTCCTAAAGATGGGTTTGGGGTTCAAATCCAAAATCCTAAGTTAATAGTACTGTAATAGGCACTACATAGTCCAGTGTATTATCCACTGGATAGCAGTCTACATGTTTCTTGTCTGTATATCAACTGATATACCAGAATGAACTGGTTAATCTCAGACCGTTTTCTCTAATGATACAGACCACAAGATTACAGACAAATAAAACACATATATGGACAATTTACTCAAAGTACAAACCAGAGGTCAGGACTGAACCTCAGACTCTGGGAGATGGAAGCAGAGATTTTCTCATTGAGTAACTATGACACCCATTATACCTTAATTAACAGTTGAAACATCCCATCACCTCATCTTTCAATAGCTTTCACCCTAAAGCCAGAAGGTAATTCCTTCTGCCTATACTCCGGGTACTCCAGTTCTCAATCACTAATGACACAGGCACTATATATGCTGATTGCAGAAAGGATTCTCAGTCCCTCCAAACCAGGCATGGGCAAACTACGGCCCGGGGGCCACATGTGGCCCGTTAAACGTTTTGATTCGGCCCACCAAACTTTAAAAAATTTAATAAATTTTAATAATTTTTTAAAAATTTTCGCGCTGTCGGGGCTGACGTCATCACGTGCGCGATGACGTCAGCACCGTCAGGCTACCAGCCAGTCGGAATTGAGCTCAAGGAGCTCGCATCATCATTTCCGGCTGGCTGGTGTGTGTGTGAGCGATCGGAGAGAGAAAGTGAGTGAATGCAGGTTTGAAAGGTGAAGTGTGTGTGTTTGTGTGTGTGAACGATTGGAGAGAGAAAGTGAGTGAATGCAGGTTTGAAAGGTGAAGTGTGTGTGTGTGTGTGTGTGTGTGTGTGTGTGTGTGTGTGTGTGTGTGTGTGTGTGTGTGTGTGTGTGAGCGATCGGAGAGAGAAAGTGAATGAATGCAGGTTTGAAAGGTGAAGAGTGTGTGTGTGTGTGTGTGTGTGTGTGTGTGTGTGTGTGTGTGTGTGTGTGTGTGTGTGTGAGCGATCGGAGAGAGAAAGTGAATGAATGCTGCTAGATTCACCCAGCTTAATTTGCCAGAAGGTTTGATTTTCATCTACAAATGAAAAAAAAAATATGGATAGCAAGTTGACTGCTTTATCTATTGCAACTCAAGCTGATCATTTTGTAGATATTCATGTTTTGTTCTGAAATCCTTTCTTCTGCCTCTTGTAATGTCCATGTTGCACTCATTGTTGCCTACAGCCATTAATTAGCATTGGAAATATTCTTACTACTTTTTTATAGATTTACAATCAGAAGGTTACTCTGACAAGCTTATGATCTACTGGTCTTCAAGAAGCAGGATTGCCATAATCTTACGTTAGTATTTTCTACTTCCCAAACAGATGCATCAAGGTTATTTTTTGAAGGAAGTTAATTATTAAGTTCGTCGTATAGTAAAGAGGAAGTTTATTTCAGAATCTTGAAAGGCATTATATACTAATATACTATATATTTTTATATTAATGATATTTATTTGCAGTATTAGCTTCCCTGCTTATTTCATTTATTATTTATTATACAAGGAATATAATTTACTAAAGTCAGGAAGGTGTAACAAAGAACACATATATCTTTCTTGTTGTGTGCAAGGGGATAATGATTTGAAAACAGCACAAATGTAATCTTTATCCACCATTGGCCAGATAAAATGGTCATTTATTTGATTTTCAGTGTTTAAA